>NC_061517.1:6125000-6157500 GCF_022379125.1 Scophthalmus maximus
CCAATCAGCTGGCTGGGGAAATAGAGGACTCGCACACACACACACACACACACATGCACACACACACACACACACACACACACACACCACGTGGTTTGCTCAAAGGCATAATTGCATGCGCACCATTTGTATTTCCATGCACCAATGTCCACATGTCAGCTCCTATACATGCCAGGAGGTCAAGTGAATTCACCGACGGACACACTGACTGATTGTGTGATCTCCACATGCATGAAAATGCACACACAGGCACAACATTTTCGACGCGCCACTGTGAGGCCGGGGCTCGGTGCAGCAAGGGTCAAATCTATTCGTGCATCGGGGCAAAGTTCTCCCCTCGTACCAGTTTGTCTTCCTCCTCCTCCTCTCGTCGCTGTTCAATTCCACTAATGCTTTCAGCAGAAAAGGAGAGAGGCTGATTCGTTGTGTCAGTGATTGTCTTTGTGACGGGACAGAATGCAGGCGGGCGGCATTGTTGTTGACTTGTGGTTTTCCTGCCGGCCGCTCAACTCTGCGTTACTCTCATTCTCTTTCCTTCCCTTTTATATTCTTAACTCTCATGTGTCCCCGCCGTCTTCGCTCCCTTCTTTTCCGTTCTAAGAGCTCCAAGAGCTCGCCCAACTCCTTCCTTCCTTCCTCTATTCTACAGCAGATGTTCCATATCCTCTTTTCATTTCGACTCTATCTGTTCTAATTAGACATGTGATCCAAATGCTGTTAATTTGAGTCCTATATAGTCAATCTCATCCTCTTTATTTTGACTCCTTGGAAGCATTTTAGTCTCGATCTCAGTGAAGGAAAACCTTGGGGGGAAAAAGTTCTCGTTTTGGTAAAAAAAAAACACTTAACATTTAAGTCTTTTTAAGTTGGTAGAGAAGCATCTCAGTCAAATAAGGAAACTCCAGCAGACCGCTTCCAAATACAATTCAAGGCGAGTGATTTTAAGTTAAAGAAAAAAATGAACCGAGCCACAAAATCAAAGGTTGTATGAATAAGAACGAGGAGGCTTTGATTATGCTTTGAGTCAGCTTCGGTATCAACTTCCTGTCTTTTTTTCAGGCCCTGTTGTTGCGGTTGTGTTCATTTCCTGTCTCCCTACATTTCTTCGACCTCCTACAACCAAAGCATTTAACAGTAGCAGTCATCCAGGCTCCCTTACATCCTCACAAGCATCACCCCCTGCTTCCTCTAGTTTCTGCTTTCGGTGACAATCCTTTCTCCTCTCCTCTCCTCTCCTCTCCTCTCGAGTGCCTCTTCCTCTTCATCCAGCCTTCCTCACCCTCCCCTCCGTGCCTCCCTCTGCTCTCCCGTGTGATATTTCAGTCCATAACGAATCCCTTAGTGATGGATTAAAGCCCCATTTCACACTGCCTGAGGTGTTCAACGTCACCATTGTGTGTGTGTGTGTGTGTGTGTGTGTGTGTGTGTGACGCAGACAGAGTGAATGTGCGCGTCGGAAAGGGAGAGAGATGGAGATATCGAGCGGACGAGAAAGAGAAGTAACATTCGATACATTTATCTCTGTGTGCAGGAGTTGTGCATGTGTCAAATAATGTGATTTGCCGATAATCTGAGTTGATATAATGGGTTGTACTGGAAGGAGGGGATCATCAGACTAATAACCAAGGATGTCTAGACTAGAAATTCAATCTGAGTGAAGCTGGAAGTAATTGGGAAAATGAATGGCTGATGAAAGTCCCTTCCAATATCTGACATTAGTTGCATCTGTTGCTGCGACACACTTCCACAATTGCCTCGAATCAAATCAAAGCAAACAAAAACTTGAGCAATTTTTAAAAGCTTAATATCAGTTTGTTTTTTTCCATTGTTTGTGCTGTGAGAGCCCTCAGATCAGAAGTGTTCTCAGCAGCAGGTAGACCTCAGTGTAATACCAGTGTTCCCCACCCCCCACCCTAAACCGATCAGTTCCATAGGTTAATCATCGGGAGATACCTTCCCAAGTACTACTCCCATCAAGTTTGGTGATAATCCGTCCATGCATGTTTGAGTTATTTTGCGTACACACACACACACACACACTATACTTTGCTCAAACTAAGCTTCCCAAAACATCATTCATCTGTCATCCCCTTGTAATGCGCCCACACAAATACAGAACTTTAAAGTTTTTGCGACACACAATTGTTCATGTCAGTGCTTTCAAGAGCCCCTGATATGGAACAGAGGACAGGGCGGATCACGCTCACACCTCTATCAGGCTAACCGTTGTGCCCGGCAGCACCAGAGGAGTTGCAGCCTCCGGATGTGAGGGTCTGTGGGCGTTGAGCTGCACAACGAAGGTAAACACATTCACTCGCCTTCCATTGACGAAAAACATCCTGTTCATGAAACACATTAAGGCACTATCGATGTCGCTCTGTTTTAAAGGGACATTGCATAGTATTTTAGTGACACTGACCAATAATGGAGTTTGAGGAGAGCAAACAAGGACGGACTGGACGGACTGGACGGCCAAACCAGGGAATCATTGTGGATTCCAGGTGTCATCAAGAAAATCCCCACAGATTGGATGTTATGAGGTCGGAGATCTCCCGGAGCTTTAACTATAAATCAGTCGTGCCGATGCCATGTTTTCCAATTAAGTTTCACTGCCTTTTGCTGTTGAAATCATCCACACTTCAAATACCTGATATAAAGATATGACCAAAAACTTTTTTCTTATTTCATATTAAAACTTAAAAACTTAGCACTGAGTAAACGAAGGCAATGACAAGACTTCCTCTTTCCGATCTTTTTTTTTTAGCATTGCAGCCCTATAGCATTTTGACACTCACTATGGAAAAAGAACAAAAACACTAGAAGGAACCAGAAAATGCTTTTTGCGTTTTTGGATGGCAAGTATTAGTGGCCATCGTTGATCGGAGAACTCGTTGGCTCTGACACGAAGTTCTCTGATTTGGATGTCACGCCACCTTCCCCACTTCCACTCTCATTTTTTACACTGTCACCATTTATCCACTAGCTCCTTAATGTTATTCCCTTCTCGATCCATTCTTTAGATACAAATCTAATGTCTTTCCTCAAAAACATTTCTGAATTTAACCCAGAAATGTACTGAATATGCTTACTTATTTTGGCAATCATCGATCATTGTCAGGTTTCATTTGTATCGTTGGTTCATTTAAGTAATCTAGTTGTTCCCCACTGCTTGAAACTGGCAGCAGGTTTGCTGCCCATTTCCCACCGACCAGTGACTGGATTTATTTTCTTTGTAATGCTGTTTGTTCCATCTTACTTGGTGCCTTGGTTTATGTTAGTGTGTATTTTCCCCGGCTTCTGGCTGTGTGCTGATAACAGTTTCCTGCAGCTTTGAGCCACGTACAGTATGAGCCTTTTCCCAATATTCCCCTCAATCTTTCTCACCCTGGCCAGAATCAGTCGGAAGGCTCCCATTAATCGCCTACAGTGGCCCGAAGGGAACAATAACCGCTTTCACATGAACATTTGACGATAAACAAATGATGATTAAAATGGAGTCTTTTCTGTTTTTCTTCCCTGGCTAACTTTCAGAAATAAAACCTGACGTGTGTGACTGTAATGGACTGAATAAAACTCCACGTATAGTGTGCAGCCCGAGTCCATTTTGTGCATCACCTTAACACAGATTCAATACCTGTTTCAAACTGTGAGTTTCCCCTTTGCTGTGTTTTATCACAACAGAAAGTGCCCGGTACATCAGGGGCTCTGGATATTCAGGATGTTTTTGTTCACTTCATGGTTACTTACTTGGACGTGCTCGCGGGTGTTGTGCCCTGTCCCCGTATTATGGGGGGTGGGGGTAGCTTGTCCCCGCTTGCCTGTATCCTAACCCATTTGTTCTCCGTCTGCCCAAGTATCACTTACTCATCTCCTGCTCTCCGCCAAACCATCTCGACAGGCACTCCTCAGACACCCGGAGTCTGTACAACTATTCTGAGTCAGTAACTGTTGCCTACAGTCTTTCGTTTTAACTCCTCTCCCAATGTCCTTTATCCATTGTAATTAAATCTCTGATGTGCTGTGCTTAACGTTCCAGAACAACACCTATCTGTTAACAAAGACAGCGAGCACCGAGCGGGACGAAATGAAGACAGAGGGGACCAGAGCAGCATAAAGAGAGGACCACACAAAGATTTGTCAGAGGAAAGATCTTTAAAGTGCTGCCAGCTTTCCCCTGGTTTCTCCAGTGTCTGTTTGTTTTCTGTGGAAATGACTTTGATAGCAGCAGACTCTCAATTAGATCCTGCACGGCTTCTGATGTTCCATTGTCTCTCCTCAATCAACCCCTTTCATTTCTCATCACTATGTATCTCTGCCGCATCTCTGAAAGAAAAGGCAGACCGGGAGGTCACCAGTGTTCAGTCAAATGAAGGACGGCGAAATGTCACATGGCCGAGAGTCTCCATGGAAAAGGAACCACTGGCATTGAGGGATCATACGTTTCGGTCAATTCTGTCGATAACATTTGGACTATAAGCAGCACAAAACTCCATGCAATTGGCATTCGTGTGGCTGTAGGTGCGGCAGTGGGCGCGGGGTCCTCTCTGGGGCACCTGGCCGGTTGGCGCACCTCTTCGCAATCTGCCCGTCAGTGGCCGTTTAACAGCCGAGGCTGAACATGTGCTCGACGGCAGATTGTTCCGCCAGCTCTGCGGTACTACACCCGGCCAACTAGACCTGCAGTTCCCAGTTCCGTTTTTGCTCTTGTGGTTTTTGCCCGTCACGCATTCAGTTCTCTGTCCAGGGTTTGTCCGTTTGGAGTCTGTGTAACTCTGGAGCGTGCCTCGGTTAAGCCGCACCGACAACAACAAGGACCATTCTACGCCCGCCGTGCCCCCTGCTCACCTGCATGCCAGCCTTCTACATCTGTTGCACGTTACCCTTGTGAAAGTTGGATTAAGGACCTCCAAACTGCTTTCCTCGTTCGTGGTCCGCATTCGGAGTGCGGAACCAGCTATCCCTAACAGGTTGGAGCCCGTGCTGCCAACAGCGGTCCGAACACCAATTGCCGCCAAGGCATCAACGCACAGGGACAACAAATGCTAGCCCAGCTGGGAGGAATGTGCACGGGGCTGCAGTACGAAGCTTCAGACTGGTCAGCGCCCATGCAGGTCATCATGTTTTGGTGTTTTGTGATACATATAAAGTCAGGCTCAGCATGCTGCCCATGCACAAATGAAAAAATGCGGATAATGTGTGCAAGAAAAACAAAACCCTACCTATCGGACTCATGTGCTGGGCTAATTAACAGCGTGCACAGCAGTGTGTGTAACTGGCCTGCAGCTAAAAGCAGCATAGGCTATGAGTGAGCTAATTACCTTGGTAAGCAAAGCAATGCTACTGATCGATAAGACTCTACCACTCTTCACCACGTGTCATGTTGTAAACTCGATACATGCTGTCCAGGTCAGTATCTTGACTCAATGGTAACTCATTTAGCCAGTGAGCTGATTTTGCTGAGTGACAGGCTGTGGACACATTTTCTTCTGATTGCCGGAACGGGACCTGCTCCGCAGCGCAGGTTACCGTCATCGAAAGAGTCAGCCTCATGACGCCTCGCAGCGGTTGTCACACAATCGGCGCCGGTTTCCCGTCCGCTCAAGCTCTTGCTGCTTTATTGTTTTAGATTGTTTCCTGGAAAAACTTAGTTTGAAATCAACAAATATTATTTGTGCACATGAGCATCGGAGTAGACCTGTTGATGTTTTCTCATAATGTTTCTGTTTGCATTGTTACTCACCATAGCACATGCAAAGTGTTGAATTGATTTTCTTCATCATAAAACATTTGCAAACTGATTTTATTTTCTTCTTTTCCCCCCAAAACCTTTTGAGACCTGTATTGTTTGTATCGATGACTGTGAGCTTGAATGTAGTCTGCACTTCCAGTCCTCCGTGTGCGTTCGCCTGCTCTCTGTTGAGCCTCCAAGATGCCTCGCCTCGTGTTTTCTGTTCCTTTTGGTTTCCTCTGATTGATTGTTAGAATTTTGTCATTTGCCTCTGTAAGCCTGTTTTTGGGTCCATGTTTATTCGGATACACCTTTTTCCTGCATCTCCATTCGGGCCCTGCATTGCTGGACGTGACATGCACAACGAGACAAGCAAAACATGGCCCGGGAAAAAACACATTCTTGGACATATTTTTCAGCAGAGTCTGTTTCCTTAGCACAGATCAAATCCATATTGAATTACACAGAAATTGAGAGTGTGATTCAAATTTGCAAGGAAGTATTGGTGAAGCGATTCTTGGATTCTGATCAGAACATAACCAACACTTGAGTTGTTTCGACTTTAATTGACCAATACGCAACTGACATATAGTAATTGAGTAATTGCCTCTTCAGGATCATCGCTGATGAAGGTTTCCTTGAATAAAAGATTGAAACCGAAATCTGTTGATCAGGACAAAAAAGTGACCTTTTTCCAATATATCGGCTGGATGAATATTTTTTAAGGTCACACTTTCTACTGTGTACGCTATGGTGCACTCGGCCCGAAAATCCTGGAAACACATCAAATAGCAGAACATGAATAAGAGACCAGGACCTACCCGCGATGAAAGGTAACCGAAATGGGCTGAAGGGAGAGAAAAATCACATCGTCGTTATCTAGCCAGGAGAGATGGTGATGAAATATTTGCAGGAAAAGAGACTTTCACTTTTTTCTCTCCCTCGCTGCCGCCGCCGCTCCCTTTTCTGTCGTTCTGCAGCTATTTCTGTGCGGTAATGAACAAATCCGTCAGTTCCTCACAAACAGGAGGACAAGTGGGCCATTAAGGCCCGACCGCATGCAGAAGGGGATTCATTTGTCCCGACGTGGCCATTCTGAGCGCTGCTAGTTTGGCCTCAGTGGATTTGACCAAATTATCTCTCTTCTCTTTTTTCAACAGCGAGGACAAAAGTGTCAGCGGTCAGAAGTGAACACCTTCACACTTCCATTACTGTTGTCCACGCTGTGGCACAATCCAACATGGACACACCAATTAAGAGAGACTTGTGCCTTCACTTGTTCTCAAAAGTAAGGTGTGAGACGTGGGTGGACATGGAAATGCACGCACACACACACACACACACACACACACACACACACCCGTAAGCCTCTAATACTGGCCATAGTTCATCTGGTTAATCTGACAGAATGAATAGCTCTCCATGCCTCGCCGTGTGCCTACGCCTCTGTCAATATTGGGTCAAAGCTTTAATCTCCTTTTTAATTATGATTTTCACAGAGCAAAGAGTCTGAAAACCTCTGTTCTGCAGATCAAATCTCTGCCTTCTGTCCCTGATAACCTGTCTGGTCCGTCCACTCCTGTGTGTGTGTGTGTGTGTGTGTGTGTGTGTGTGCGTGTGTGTGTGTGTTTTAACGCTGTGCGGTGAAGGTCATCACTCTTCAACATCAAATAAAAAACACACACCAACCTCGTGTGGACTTTCTGCTACAAAGCACATTCAGATCAATAGGGGAAAATCCCATAGTCTTAAACACACACACACACACACACACACACACTTGTACCTCTTATCATTGTGAGGAGCGCTTACAAAGATGCATGCATTGCAATAATCAATTTCTAGAGCAGTTGTTAAGCTCTGTATCTCTTATATTTCAAGTTTCATCCTGCACTGGAGGAGTTTGCATGTTCCTCGTGTGCGCTCGTGGCTGCACGCTGTGTATTAGAGCGTGTTGGCATGTGCCCGCGTCTCCGCGTAACCTCCTCTCGAGGCAAAGTCTTTCATCTCGGCTCCGTCTCCGATGTCTTTGTTGCCTGTTGTGTCTTTGTTTGAGCAGGGCCAGGCCTCATTAGTTCACTGTTTTTTTCGGAAGCTGTGAATTGAGTCATACTAGTGCGTACTAAATCTATCCTCTCTCCTGCATCCTCTTCTTCTCCTTCTCCTTCTTCTGCTTTTTCATTTGCTGAAAAAAGTTGCACACGCACAAACTTTTCTTTGATCTTTCAGCATTACCTTGTACAGTATGTCCATGCATAATTCAAAGAGTAGGGGTGGCGAGAGGCAGGAAAGCCTTTTTATTTTATTTTTTTTACAAATGCGGGTGAAACCGATGAGGGAGAGCAAATCAAACGAAATTAACAAATGTATTAGAAGGCATGTATGTTTCTTTTTTTAATATTGATCTGCAGATCACTCACCAAAAAAAGGAAAATCCTTTTCTCCTCTCTGATTCATACATTGTTTCCATTTTTTTCTTCTGTAATACAAAAGGTGGGACTCGGTTACCAGCATCTGTTAGCTCATCGTTTGCAACTAACCCGTGAAGAAAGTGGAACATCTAGTGGACATTAAAGAAAAGCGAACGTTGGACGCCATTTACAGAATGTGCGGCAAGAGTACTGGAGTGTGTGTTGGGTTTTTCTGCCCTCTGGTTTGCAAATGTAAAAAGAAAAAAACAACCGTCTGTAAAATCTTCTTTCACGCTTGAGACACAGCATTTTTCGGGGGATTGGGTTTTGAATTTGCTTCCATATTCCATATTTAGAGAATGCCCATGTTTGGTTTGTATATTTTTTAGCACAACATTGCCCGTAACAGAAGTCGACAATCATTCGTTTTTTTTACTAAAGCATAGGTTGTCAACATAGTGGACTTAAAAAGACACATGTGACCTGGTCACGCTTGCGTAATTGCACACTCCAGAGGCTTAACAGGGAGTCTGAATCCACTCCACTTATAATTACAGCGCGGCCGACATCACCGCTGTCATCAACCCTCACTGAAATCCACCCATTTCTACTTCGTTTCAACGGCACCACTGAACATGCCACAGCTAGCAACAGCCTTCCTGACCCGCTGCTTCCATTTGGCAACTTTAATGACCGCGCACGGGACTAAATCGTTTCTCATCCCACAGTGCCACTGCTGTCGAGAGGTTCGCTCCACTCTTCGATTAATGGCCAATGTACCTCCTGTCCGGGGAGGTTATGTTTTCACCCCCGTCCGTTTGTTTGTTTGTTTGTTTGTTGGTCGGTTTGTTGGATTGGACAGCAGGACAATGCAAAAAACACTGGTGAATGGATAGTCAGTGGAACCGATGGGACATGGGCGAAGAAATTACCCGTTAAATGTCGACATGGGTTCGGACAAAAGGGCTATGGTGGTGCGGACTCACAGCAAGATAGTTCTGGGTTCGAACGAGGGACCTCTCTTTCTGGTGTTTGCATGTTCTCTCTGTGACTGGGTCATGCAGGTTAATTGAGATTCTAATTCCATCCATCCATCCATCGCCTACCGCTTTATCCATTTACGGGTCGCGGGCGGGCCGGAGCCAATCCCAGCTAACATTGGGCGAGAGGCGGGGTTCACCCTGGACAGGTCGCCAGCCTATCGCAGGGCCACATACAGAGACAAACAACCTACGGTCAATTTAGAGTCTCCAATTAACCTAGACCCATTCTGCATGTCTTTGGACTGTGGGAGGGAGCCGGAGAACCCGGAGAGAACCCACGCATAGACGGGGAGAACACGCAAATGGCACACAGAAAGGCCCTGGTTGGTTTGAACCAGGACTCGAACCCAGAATCTTCTTGGTGTGAGGCGAAAGTGTTAACCACTACACCACCGTGCTTGGATGATTTAGTTTTTTTCTACGTGTCCCCTGCGATAGGCCGACAAGCTGTCCAAGGTGTACCCTGCTTCTCACTGAGCCGGGATTGGTTCCGTCACCCCTACAATTCTCCGAATATACAGGCAGTATAGATGTGATCATAAGCACAAATGGATGTAAAGGTTATTTGCTGAGTTCAGCTTCACTTTTTAAAAAAAATCTTGACTGTAATTTGATCTGAAATCCAATTCCACGTAGCCTCAAAAGTTCCCTCGAAATGTTTTGCATTTTCTTGTCCCCCTGCAGAAGCTGCCCTGCTATTTCTGAAGCTTCTTTTCCCTGCTAAGCATCCGGACTCCCAGGCAGATACTGTTGTCACAGAAACCAATGTCACACATCAGCGTCCCTCTGCACATGCGGTAATATCGTGTTTGTGTGTGTCTGGATAAGTGAGAGGAGGCATATGGTATTTCCCACCTCTCTCCTTGTTTCTCTAAAGTGTTTGTTGTCTGTGCCAGTCCACACGTTCAATGTGTGTTTTCTTTGTGCATTTTGTGGCTTGGCTGGCTCAGTTATGACTGAAAAGCAAAGCAGAAGTACGTTTAAAAAACACAATTACTCTCACAGCTGGTTGACCACGGCTCCAAAAATAACCATGAATTGAATTTAAACAAACCTCAAATGCTTTTTTCCAGAAACACAAAATGAATTTATACTGTATGTAGAACAGCAAGTCCTTTGTGTAATATTGATTTGCTGGCTTCTCCTTCCCAAAGCTCCTATAGTCACAGTGTTTCATATGATTAATGGACCAACTGACTCTTCGTAATGAGTTTGTGAAAACGATTTCTCTTTGCAGAAAATCTCCTCCATAATCTGCGGTTGTACCGAGAGATTTATCCTCTGTTAGCTCATAGATTGAGTTTCACAGCAAGCTTACAATGTGCTGTAATCTCGGCACATCAGTGCTATATCCAGCAGCTGGTTTCGGTCGTCCAACCTCTGATAAGCCACGGTGTGTTCAGGGCCAAATGGCAAACAAAGACAGGAGTTGGTGGATGCCAAACCAGAGCAACAAGGCTATCGAACACACTAATGGCTTCATGAAGGGATAATGGATCATGACCATGTGCTTTTTTTTGGTTTTGGAGGTCTTGCGCTACCTAGTGGCCAAACATTGCTAAATGCAATATAACATCTCTCACCTAATGTGTCCGGAAGCGGCTGTGTTGCCTTACAGCTGTGTTGCAGCCGTGGACGTGGTCAAAGGGACATCAAGACAGATGGTGTGGTAAACAAAGCATCTTCAATTTCATAAAAAGGTTTTCTTTTTGTCCCAGCAATGTTGCTACCAGATCAGAAAAAACCATATATCCCTTCAACCCCCTCGTCTCTGCTCTCGAGCCCCCATCCTCTTGTTCCACCTAGCCCCTCACATCTGCCTTTTACCCCATCTCCTCCTGACTCCGTGGGGGCCGAGTGGTACAGGAGGCTCTAATCAAGGTAGAGAGAATCGCTCTCTCCATCTCACAACCTCTTTCCATGATTTGTACCTGTATTCTCTCTCTTATCTTGTTTACGTCTTAACCTCTGTCTGCTCCTCTCTCGTATGCGGGGGCAAGGCACTCGTCGCACCGTTGACCCTCTGACTACGAACACAGATAAGAGAACAACATGGGAAAGAAAAAGAATCAATAAATGCAACGCAGTGAAAAGCCAAACTTTTAGATTTACGGTGTATGTGTCAGACACTGGGAATGTGGACTGGAGCGAAGCCACCGACAGCTTCACGTGTGAGTTTAAAGAATGATTATCAAGTGGGAAGGGACAAAAGTTTGCATCCCCATGACCCGAGCCGATACAAATCCCAGCAGGACTCACGTCACAGTGGCGAGGGCGCGGCTTTTGTGATCAGCGGCTTCTACAAGTGCAGCATAGTTGAGCTCATGATCTCACGTCCGTCCCCTGTGTCCAGTGGCGTGAGGCAGGCTGGTGAACCGTTACCGGCCCCTTGGAGAGGCTGTGTGGAAAATTCCCCCCCAAAAACGTTTTGTGTGAAGATTGAAATCAGATTTACAACGGAGGAAGGCCTCGAAAGGTCAGATTCCGGTTTTACAAAGATAAACTTGACTTTCGATCAAACTGACCAGACTTCAGAGCGACATCTTTATGCAGCGGTTGCATAAATCTTGCTACTGCCGTATTCAATATGTTTATGATGACAAAGGAATCACATCAGCTTCGAACCTACAGGTAACACAGAGGCAGTTAGCGACGAGCTTGTGAACGTATGGAGCATTGAACGACTAAAGCCTTCAGATATAATGGCCTTTTCCCAGGATGGGAAGGCAACATTGAAGATTTGCTGAAGCAGAGGTCAAGTTATGAGCCATGCTTTCCCTCTTCTTTGTCACTCATGGTGTGCCACATCAGAACCTTTTCCAATAAGTAAAGCAACTGACCTGTCCCTGGCGTTCAATACGGCAGAGCTGGCCACTGTGATCTTGCGTCCTGTCGAGAAAGGCGTCGGCTCCTTCGTGACTAAGAGCAAAAAAAAACGACAACAAAAAAAAACAAAACATTTATAGAAGATGTAAATGCTCAAAGTGGATTTTGTGTGTCCAGGCAAAAGTGTGAAACGAGCAAACGTGGCATCGGCGGTTGATTTTGAGGAGGCGGACTGCGACGCCCTCCCTCCATGCCGGCGCCAGCTGGCACACCTGTCCAGGACCAGGTTTATTGAGTTTGAAAAGATCAGAGCACGCCTCCTCACCGGCGCATGGGGAGAGTGAGCAGAAGAGTGCGAGAGCTTTTGACGAAATATGCACCAAAAGACTGTTTGAACAAAGCGTGTTTTGCGCGGACAGAGCATGCTCGTGCACACGCAGAGATCACTTATGTTTGAAGATGGAGTAGATTGCGGGGAGAAAAAAAATCTACAGCGAGCACCGGTGAGTGGACAACTGTGGGTCTCTGTTGTTTGTGAGCATAATGTCTATTGATTTTCAGCGCATGGCGGAGGAGCGTTGCCCAGCGTGCAGCGTTCAGTCACGTAAACCCCAAATTCAATAACAGCTGCCTCTGTGCGGCCTCCCATGCAAGATAATGCAATCATGTTTTATCCTTTCAAATTAACTGGAGAATACATGGAAGTCGTATTTGAGTCCGCACTAATAACAACAACAGGAGAAAGTAATGCACTCAGACAAATGACAGTCACCGGCTCTCGTTGGTAATGGTGCCACGATTTGGTACCTGTGGTTTCATCTTAAAAAAACAACTCTCTAATTTGAGTGTGCCCAGCGACTGAGGGAAGGTGAATTAAAAACAAAACACGAGTATGAATTTAAACTGTGTCATGGGGGAGGTCGCAGTTTTGCCACAAGGTCACAGACGTTGTATAGTCTCCACAGCCGGTCAGTCGCCCTCATTGTTCTTTACCTGGTTCTCAAAGTGTGGCATGGAGCATTTCGTCTCGACGTTAAATCTCTTTTGAGCTGCCAGTTTGTCAGCTTGTGTTGTGTCAGACTCGGAGAGACAACCAGGTGATGCCTAGTTTCTGGCACAGAGCAAACAGAGCAGCTCTGCAGCCAAAGTCCCCGACTCCCCTTGGAAAAGAAAATCACTTCGGAGCCCTTCAGATAGGAATTCGTGTCTGTTCTGGGATTAGTTGTACTTCCACAATTCTAGCTGTCACTAGTCAATACGGCAACTTAAATGTCTCACTGTGAATGCCTTTCTGGTGGAGGCCATTAGGGAGCAGGAGCTGAGTTGTGCAAGTGGCGGTGCAGGTTGTACAAAGTCTATTCAGTCTGTGAGCACCAGCTCTGTTGTTGCAAAGGGGCTCGGGGGGAGAAGCTGAATAATTGTGGAACTGCTATTCTTGAGTTTGTTCTTGCTTCTGGGCGGCTGTGGATCAGGAGTTGGAACGGGTCGACCACTAGCCAGGGGGGTCGCCGTAACAAACCCCCGGCTCCTCCAGTCCACCTGCCGAAATGTCCTTTGGCACGACACTGAACCCCTATATTGCCCCCGGCAGGGTGTGAATGACGTGTGATGGATGAAGTGCTGTTTATAGGAGCACTGAGTGAATGTGACTTGTTAATAAGACCAGACAAAAAGCTAGATAAACGCAGTAGATTAACCATGTAGAGGAATCACAAATATGCAGCAATAACACTTAAAATATAAATTAACCATTGAAAAAAACGTTTTCCAGCATGTTAATTGTAATTGAAAAATAGCATCTAACGTGATTAGGGAAGGAATGTCGTGGACACAGTACATGGAAATCTTCAGTTCATTTAATCCATCTGAAGGCAGTAGATGTATGCAAAGAAACTGAAAGAGTTTAGTGTATTTACTTTGCTTGGAACACTTTCATCTCCACAGTATATCAAATATACATCTCAGTATTCTGTTACAGGAGCCCAACCAACTCCCCCCCCCCCCCCCCCCCCCCCCCCCCCCCCCCGGTTTCACATAAGTAGCTCATCACGATTTAGCCTTGAAATATATTGAGGTACAAATTCTACGTGCCACATTTATGTGATCATGTAAAACAAAAAGCACCTCTGCCTACAGACTTGGGGCATCATAACGATCATTTTTATTGTGCCGTTGTGCCACTCGGCTGGGAGAAACATCGCTGAGCTATTGTTTGCATGCTTCCTTTCGATTGGTACAGCTGTTTGATGT
Source organism: Scophthalmus maximus (assembly GCF_022379125.1). NCBI lineage: Eukaryota > Metazoa > Chordata > Actinopteri > Pleuronectiformes > Scophthalmidae > Scophthalmus > Scophthalmus maximus. The sequence continues at coordinate 6,139,259 of NC_061517.1, forward strand.
CATTGGGACCAATTACCCATTCAAGTGAAATGGCAAAATTGGTCTCAGGCATTTGGACCGCATTGTACCTGAACCAAAATAGCGGGTGCACTTAGAGAAAGTCTACAGTCTAATAATAAGGCCCCGAATTTGAAAGAAATCGGAGGAAGGAGTCCACAAAAACATGCCGGATTGCGATGGAACTGCGGAAGATTGAAAGCAACAAAATACTCACAGATGAGCGACAGCTGTTGTTGGAGAAATTATTGGTCAGTGATGCGTTTCTGGAATGGAATGATTTTCTTTTTTAGGGCGAGTCCCAGCCAAACAGCCATTCACTTGAGTCAAACGCTAATGTTCATCTTGGCAGATGGCTGCTGTTAATTTACTGAATATTTAACATCTGATCTGTCATAGGGTCATTTTTTTCAAAGGAAAGCAGTTCAAACGGGACATCATTCAGGTCAATAAGACTTCGCTCTCGGTGGATATTTTGTGTGACACGAGCGGAGCAGCACTGCCTTTTGGTTTCATGCTCATGATCGTGAAACGTAATTTTCCCGCAATTGCCTGTAAACACCACTAACGGTTTATGGGTTTGTGATTTGATCATGAAGCCACCCACGTTTAGAGCGCTGAGCATTCATGAGTTTATGAGATTAGTGTTACGGGATTGCAGCTTTATTACAGGGGGGGGGGGGGGCAACACGACCTGCAGCCAGGATTGACTTAAGTTCACAGCCTTTTTTTCTCCTGGGACTTCTAGATGTTGATCTCCCTCAATTTGAAATTGCTTATTTAATCTCATGGTCTGAATTGTTGATTTGAAACTGTTTGTCAGCTAAAGGAAGTCTTCTTAAAATTAAAAAATTAAAGCATCTGGTGATGCTGACCCTGCGCACATGCTGTGTACACCCCAATTAGGCAATTCTACCTTTTTTAATATTGCAATAACGCCATTTCACCTCTCTACGCTTTTAGAACAGACCAATCCGATTTCATAAACTGGGCGCAGTACCGTAAAAGGTAATGGCCATTTCTTGAAAGTATTTGAAACAAGCACATGGGCCAATTATGAGACTAAACAACATTTGATCACAAAGATGGTGCAGAGAGTAAATGATTTGGGGGAGCGCTGGGGCGGGTCTAACTGAGAGCTTGTCCAACCGGCACCTGCAACCTGCACCCATCGGACGTAACTAGCTGTCAATCACGCTTGTGCTTTATCTTCCATTTCATTCAAAATGGGATCATAACATACAAAAATCGATATCATGCTGTATTCGAGAACACTTGAAACTAGAGACTGAGACCATAAACTTTCTCATAGACTTCTATAGAAACTGACTTCTGTTTGCAACCGGTGGAGTCGTCCTCTGCTGGTCATTCCAGAGAACGCAGGCTTCGGGCACTTCCGCATTGGCTTCATTTTCCGTACCCGGTGACTACGTCCATTTTTATATATAAGAGGTATGCATATTAGATTGTCATTTTAGCATTCAGCTCAAATCATTGTTGTGCCTACAGAGCAGCTAGCATGACTGTACGCTCTCAAGTCTTGTCGACACTTTGGCCACTGATAACCTCTCTCTCTCTCTCTCTGATCCCTTTATCTCAACCATCCAATCTATCCATCCGGCCTCTGCTGATCAGTATTCACACGGTGTGGTGAAGTCTCTTCACTGGCGGCAGAGATCTGCTAGAGGCGACATCTGCAAAGGTCTTGGGAGACTGGGATCAAATGTTGGGAGTTGATGGGATGGGGGGAGGGGTGGCGGATGAGGGATGAAAGGAGGCATAAAATGAGGGAGGTGGAAATAGAAATAATTAAAAAAAGGCAGGGACAGGAGAGAAAGTTTCAAAGAGGCTTTGTATTAAGACAGGAGAGAAAATCAGAAGGTCCTGAACACATGGTCACTTGTCTTTTGAGTCGCCCGAGGCTCCTCAAGGGATGAGATGTTCTGCTCAGTCAGACCTTGAACACAATGTGGCCCCCTCGAGCTGCAAGACCATGTGGTCGGCAACAATTAAACCCTCAGGGGACATGGTCTGAGACCATGGCCTCAGCGTCGACAGAGAGGCGGGATAGCGGGACAAATGGACAGAAAGGAACACACACTCGCACACAAAGAGCGATCCAGTCCAATGACAGGTTAGGCAGAGAAGCACTGCCCATCGCTCCCTCCCTCGATCCGTTTCGTGGCTGATCGGTATTGATGCAGCGTGGGCTTTGTGACCGGGTGTGCCCCGCCATCACTCTCCCTGCCTGGGCCATGTTGTGACGAGAGGACGTGAGTGATGAGAATGGCTGCGTGAGAGGACAAGAAGGACGGGAGAGAGAGGGTAACGCTGAGTTAATGCTGAAGGTTTGTTAAATCTGATAAATGGACACGTGTCCTCTTCGGTCGTGCACATCGCACCATTTGCTGCTTTGCCACTGAACAATAGTACCGTCTTTCTTTTTGCCTCTGCGAACAATGTTCGAATCGTTTGTGAACATGAACCAAACAGTACAATCAAGGACTCGCGAAAAAACGCTTAGACGAAAAAGGAGCCGAGAGAAAACCTTCACGTCAATGCACATGAAACGGACGGAAGGATGATGGATGTGGTGTCAATTTCATGGGGGAGACTGTTTACGAGAGGTAATAATTAGCTGAGCCTGGAGTAGAAAAGCAGAGGAGGGAAGTGTGGTTTACAAGGGGTTGACGAACAGCCGGTTTGTTAGGGCCAGGAAGGAGGATTCAGAGAGATGATAGGGCCAACAATCTTGTTGACCCCGGCCGCCTTTGCCTGGCTATTTGAGAGGTCTTTTCCATATGATCTGGGTCACACCTCTGCACCATGAACAGACTCCGTTGTGCTCTTGACTTTGATTCAATCGAATATGGCTTGTAGACAAACGTGTTGTATTTGAATGATTATTTGTTCATGCCTCGAGGAAATCAAGATTTCCGCCACAATGGACAAAGTCTGAGCAGAACTTTGTGCACTGTTTTATTTGTCAGGAGGACAAGTACTGAATCACGTTTCTATGTGTCTTTCACGTCGGTATTATTTGCTTTTTCCTTACTTATACTTTCAGGCCGTATAGGGTGACAGAAAATCAATACAGGAGACTGATGGAGAAATAGGGAGCCCTGAGCACTGGACAAATAATTACTCTGTAAAAAAACAAAAAGAGCAGAGGAGGAAGATCTGAGCGGAGAGGAGATGGATGATTTGTCTTTGCACGGTTGGCACCGTCCCAGCAGGTCGACCAGGCCGTGTGGAGTTCATATTTTCTTGTTCTCCCGGTGTCTGCGTGGGTTTTTTTTTTAACTCTGGGCGCTCCAGCTTCCTCCAACAATCTTAGACATGCAGGTTGGGGCTGCAGCTAATGATTATTTTCATTATCGATTAATCTGCCGATTATTTTCTCGATTAATCGACTAGTTGTTCGGTCCAAAGAGTGTCATAAAATGGGGAAACTTGTCAATCGCGTTTCCCAAACCCCAAGATAATTTGTCCAAACATCAAATATATTTAGTTTACTGTCATAGAGGAGCAAAGAAACCAGAAACGTTTACATTAGGAAGCTGAAATCGTAGAATTGTGTCTTTTTCCCATAAAAACTACTTGAACCGATCAAACGATTATCAAAATAGATTAATTTAGTAGTCGATTACTAATCGGTTAACTGTTGCCGCTCTAGTGTGAATGTGAGTGGAAATGCTTAAGGTTATGTGTAACTTAGATGATCTGTAGTAACAATGAAAATGTAATATGCTGAAGTGAAAGTAAAAATTGTAATGTGCATTACGACCTGTTGTGAAAACGTCACTCACAAATAACAATTTGAGTGAGTTGCAAATTATTTTTTTTATGATTATCTTTCATCAAATCATTCTTATAACACCATGTATCTGACGCTAAAAACTCCATTATTTCAAGGATATTCTGAACAAAATGAAAACATTCAGGTGGATATTTTTCCCGCCTCCAGTTTGACCTTTGAGAAAAAAAGAAAGTAGTTATGTTTTGTAGTTCGAGGTCCAACTGGCTGGCCCTGTGTCTTTGAGCGTGTCTCCATGAATGAACAACCTTTATGCCCCGTTGAACAACAACGGGGCATAAAGGTTTTCATCAAGCGAGGGTGAAATGTAGGAGGTCTTTTCAACAGCTAGATGGAAAGTGTGGCTTACAATCAGAACGAACAGCGCCGCGTTCTCACCACCGAGCTTTCAATTCGGCCCTCGTACAGAGTTTACATGCAGGTATTCATCAGAGCTGCTGTCTTCTTCTGCGGGCCCCATCTACCAGAGAAATGAACAAAGCTGAGACGCATGAGGCAAATAAAAGGACTGTATGTGCACATGTGAAAAGAATAAAAGACCCAAACACACACACACACACACACACGTCTTGTATATATAGATATATATAGATATACATATATCGTGTCATAATGGATGACAACCGACACCACAACATTTTTTCAACCTTCCACGACAGGTTTCGTAAACTCTGTGGACCAATAGGAGCACAGCTGACAACACTCCACTGCAGGAAGAGAATGGCTTTTCCGAGCATAAGCCAGCCATTGTCAAACACAACGCCTCTATATTTATATATATATATATATATATATATATATATATTTTTTAATGTTCCTGTCCTTCCCGGTGATGTCAATCACGCGGTAAAAGACGGCAAACGGTGAACATTCGTGTCTCTCCACCCACAGCACAGCAAGAATCCATGACTCTATAATCACCTAATCTGACACGGCGACCATTTTTAACAGACAACGTCTCGTAGGCTGACCCCAGCAAACGATGTAACCGAAGGTTGATCGTCTGCTCTACTTTAATATTTGACTTGTGGTCACGATCTGGCTGGAATTCAGATCGATTTTAGTTATTAAACAGCTGTTTAGGTTTGGAGTTGAGGATTGGACAAAACACAAGAGCAAAGACAAGAAGGTTTGATTAAAGGGAAGGTGCAAGAAGGAATGAATGAATCAGCAGAACGCATGGTTTCAGAGTACAAACTTCCATTACCTCGGAGTTCCCCACCGGGCTCCAGAGCCTAGGTCCAATTTTAGACAATGTCCATTCAAAGAGGAAGGCCAGTATCCAAACATTTGAGTGTGGCAGATAAGGCAGGGCACGCGCTATATGAGCAAGGTTAATATTCATGCAGATGAGCAAGGTGTGAACAGTGGTCTGGAAGGGTCTTTGGGAGGAACTGGTCCATAGTGCAGCAGCTCGTGGAGATTAGGTGACGGAGGTGTGTAGGTTGGTGGATTGGCTGGAGAACAGGAATCCAGAAGCTCAGGCATGCCAGGAACACGCAGCAGGAAACCAGGAAGTGAAAAAACTAAAACAGCAACAAAGGAAGGAGTCCATAATTCCAACCCGAGCAACTGATTCAAAGCGAAAATCCGACCAAATTCTAACAGTGTCCGCCACAAGAGGTTTCACGTTCTGCTGAGAGTTTTATGAATACAGCAGTTCAAATACACAGCAGACAAACATTCATTTTGAAATTCTTTTTGAACGGAGGACTTCGTGTGCGCGCTGAAGATCTAGCGAAGCGTAGCGCGTGCGGCTTGTGAGTACTCGAGAAAACTGAGCAGATGGAACAGGCTACGTGCTTTCATCAAGTGTCTGAAAAGACCCGCCGGGTTCAAGGATTGGCCGTTCAGCGGAGGCCATTAGCTGTAGCGGAGCAGAAATAAAAAGGGGCTTTGTGTGATTTCTAGAGCCATCGCAGCATGCCTCTGAAATAGCTGGTTGGGTGTTAGGCAGACCATATGCCGATGAGCTGCTCATAAAGCCACTCGGCACAGACGAAAACCATGTCTGAGTCTTTTTCAGCAAAAAAAAATGGAGAAAGGAAACAGTCCCTATGCATAAGTTCAGCTGTATTTGTAGTTGGTTGTTGTTGCGCAGGTATAAACCAGGCAAGCGTCACCGACCCGCCCGCTTCCCGCTTCACCACCGAACCAACAGCGTCTGTGTGTGAGCCCAAACCTCGGGCAGCTCATCCGTTTTTGCTCGCCAACAGCAGCCGGGCGTCGCTCCGTCTCCGGCCTGGCTCAAGCTGATTGGAGCTGGAAAACAGGCCGATGTGTTCAGGTACAGCGGCACAGTGTGTGTGTGTTTTCTTTCGCTGTCGTTGTTCTTTCTTCACTGTGCGAACAGCGAAGAGATTAGCCGTGTTGCTCGTGGAGAACTTGATGACATCAAACCATCTGGAGTGGACACGGCTCATTAACTGGAGTACTGTACTTAAGTCCAATTTACTGCTGCTTCAGTGTTCCGATTTTTCGGCTACTTTTTCTCACAGACGAGGTTTTTGTCTGTAAATTGTACATTCTGTGTTTTCTACCGCACTGAGATGAGAAATGTCCACGGCTGCTAAGCTGGCTGCAAGAGCATTTGAAATTTACAAAAAAATGATGTCTGCTGAATGGGAAATGACAACTGCTCTGGTCTGAAATTAGCGGACACGTTGCGTGGTGATTGGTGCTGCTTTGTGCAAGGCATGGGACGGGGCCCGAAATGGCTTTTGACGCGGCACAAAACGTTGTGATTTATAATTTTTCGGGTGCTTTTTTGCACCTTTCTGACAGGGTCCATTCTTCAAACTGAATACGTTGACTTTGATTTGACGCTCTGCTGCAAGGGTGGAGAACATTAGGGCGTATTGTTAGAATAGAAAATGGAGTTTATTGAAGGTGATGCAAGACTAAGGCAAGGCTGCTGCACCAAGATTGCTGAGGCAATATGGACCCAGATTAAATAAAGCACGAGACAAACCTGATCAACAGTACTGTTTCTCACAATACTGGAATTCCTCTAAAATAATCCTGAACCTGCAAACAATACTTACCACCTTCCGAAATGTATACTGTTGACTAGCTAACGATGAAATGTTTGGCTTACGCGTTCAATTATTTGATTATTTTTAATAAAGTTTGTGTCATATACATGCTTTGCAACAATGGCAATGACCTGTTTAATGCAAATGAAGATTATTAGAACTTGAACTTTAAAGACGGAGGCAACAAACGAAAAACTGAAAGCGACCAACAGCAAAATTAAATTCTGCAAGAACAAGAACACTAGTTAAAAATTTTTACAAACTCCAGGAAGTACAATCACACAGTGTACTCAGCACGTCATAGAACTTGACAGGGAGGTGTTGCCATCAAATCACATGGCTGTTGTGCGGAAAAGATGATCACAATATTTTACCACGACCCCAAAATATCTGCCAGCTAAATGTGTTTACTTGACTCAAAAGAAAATTAGCATTTGACTTTCTTGCGTTGGTGCGGTTTCACACAATGAGAAATTATGCAGCCATCTGCCCCGACAACCACGTCTTCCTCCCTCGGCCACCATTTTAACAAATGGGTTGTCCTGTAGCCAAGAGGGCGACCGTTGGGGGCGAGAAGTGTCCAGCATTTCATTCACCACCTTTTTGATAGTGCACCATCGGGGTATTCAAACTGCACTGTGTGATGTCGTACTTCTCAGTGTTAACGCACAATATAAATCAAAATAGCAAGCGGGTCTGGGAGTACGCAATCTGAGACACGGCACAACAACCCGAGCTGTTCCTGAACCCTGTATTGCCATAAAGTCCCCTCATTAGCGTTCGCCCTGTGCCATCCCTCGTTCTTCAATCGCGGCCGTCACTTCCTTACTTACTTTACAATGACAGTCACTGCTCAGATAAAAATGACTGATGACTGAGCATTAAACAAAAAATTGCACCAGTGAGTAAATAATATAGCTAAATAAAAGCTCTGCTCTGGGCTGGCAACATTTCTGCAATAACATCATAACGTCGAACATGTTATTTTTGGATATACGTTGCGAGCCATGTCAGACACTTTCTGTGCGTAGTGTTGCTGTCAGCAGATTATTTCATATGTCAGATATATTGCCAACAAAAACACTAGAAACCCCAAATACAGACTATCTGTGCAACGCAACAGAGACCTGGCATCACGGTCCGATGCACAAGTGCACACTCCCATTTGTAGAAAGTGCACACTGCTTCAACATGACGGTGAATGACGACAGAAACCCCTCAGCCAGATTTTTTACAGGGAATTATCTGCACAACGGGATGGGCGTCCTGGGCCAATCTGGCCGCTTGGCGGAAGCTGCCCTCTGTGTGATTGGGATTACAGCTGTCGGTTAATGGAGCCGTGTTTCATTTAGACACGGAATAAGAGTCAATTTCATTTGACTGGCAGGACACTGATAATGAATCTGTCTGCAAGAGTCTTCAGAGTTTTTGGAAGGAAGCCGTGTGGGTCACGGGGTGCATGGTTATATATCTATATATATATATATATATAGATATATATATATACCTAACAACCTTGAAGGATTATACATTGTTAGCTCTGAGCCTCCTGAATGCCTTTGTAAGGAATCATAGCATCCCCATACCAGGAAGCCTGATTTTTATTTTTTTTTCTTCTTGCAATTCTTGTCTCGCCATATGAAAGGGAGTCACGATTAAGTTGCACACGCAAGAGTTCTTTCTTTTCAGCTCCTCGAAGTACAGCCGCCGCACTCCAAGACAAATGAGGTATGATGCCGTCGTCGGGAGTCCTGAGACAGGAATTTTAACGCGAGACTGAGTTTCATTCAGCCTTCCTCTTCAGGACACGGGTGTCAACACCTCCCGGTCAGAGAGAGACTCCAGGGGGGAGGTGAAGCAGCACTTAAAGACTCCTCTTTAAATGTCATTGCTTTTATTACAGTGCATTATGGGGCTTTTTTTTGTTTGTGTTTATCATGTTTTACAGAAAATCCAAGGTGACATAGGGAGTTTTCACACCCTCATGATTTTGACTGTTTCGGTTTATTAGGCCGCAACTCTTTGCTTGAGGACACCCGGGGTTGGACAAGGTGTTTAAGACGGTGTGGAATAAACAGGGTTGTATCTCTGGCTCTGCCGCGATTTGCCTTCGATCCCCATTGTTTGACTGTCCTTTTGTGAGTTAAATGCCAAATTGGTAGAGCGCCTTTGTAAAGACAACAACAAAATGCTGCTCTCAGTGTGAATTGAAGGTCGCTGTCAAGCTGTCAGGGAGTCCTGAATCCCAGTGCATTTTCAGAACATCAGCGTCTGATACACGCACTGCTTTTAAGTTAAATGGTCGTAAACACAAGAGTGCCTTCTAAAATGAAAACATAAAAGAGTCAAACAATGTCTGGGAAAGTCGCCCATTGCAGAGAGGCAGCCTGACGGCAAGATAAGCCATCCCTTCAGACGGACGAATGGACGCCATTTTGGTTCCAGATGATAAAGAGTCCTGGTCATTTACCTGATATCATTTCTTTGATATTGATATCGCTCAGATTAATGGTCGCCCATACAGACAGAGACATAGAGACTCTGAAGTAGACACTTCAACACAGGACTCAATATGGTGTTTTTTCGGTTGATGGTTAGGGCGCTAACCATGAACCTTGTCGTCACCAGTTTGTTTCCAGCTGGGGAGCTTTGTTCTCATCGTAGCGAATGTGTTCTGCAGTCAAGTGAAGCCATAGAGTGCCCTAAAACATAATTAGAGCACAACAATCTCTTCAGAGTTCATTTCTGAGGCTGAGTGTGACAGGAAAAAGGCCCAAATGGATTTTAATAGGTACGTGCTCCCTCTGGGGCGGGGGAGGGGGGGAGGGGGGGGGTTCCACTTGAACAAAGACTGCCATTAAATTTAAAAATGTGAGCTTATCGTGAAATTGTAGGCCATAATGACTAATGCTGGAAAGGAGAGAGACGCTTTGGAAAAATACCAAAGCACCAACCTTGACAGGTTCTGAGAGACCAGGCAATCACACTCCCAACGCCGTCGCCCTCGAAATCACATTCTCGGGCAAGATTGCAATATAGTGAATGTGAATGAGGCTGCATATTTATTTTGCAGAAGCGAAGGCACAGGGAAGAGCCCGGAGCGGACGGAGAATGTACGGCTGTCGCATCCCAGAACAGGAGTCCCCGTCCAGACATGGATGGATTATCATGACCGCGGGCCACACACCCCTTCCCACACCAGCAAACAGTCCATTGGCTCTGCGTGAACCTACGAGCCCACAGAATACACCACTTTGAAATGACGTTTATTTTGACATGTTAAATGACGTTTTAGATCTGTCCCCCACGTCACGCAGAGCACAAGCGTTTCATTTGAGAATTTATGAACTATTTAACTATGAAATCCAATTTAATTCAAATACTTTTAAAAACAAAAATACTGGAGACTTTATAATATGACAATAAAGCTTCAAGCCAAGGGCCTTAACCTGAAAACATGCTCCAGGCCCACGGGCAAATAGATTGGAGGTCAGTTTCCATCATATCAATCTCTTACTGTACGGCTTTTCTCAGAGTTTTTCAGCAAACTCGTGAATTCTGCTCGTGCAGTGACTGTCTCGATGAAGTAGACTGGGTTTTCAATGGAGGCGAAACTGGCATAGCCTTGTGTGTCACCAGGAAGGTACACATCATTTGTACTGTACGTCCTGGCCGCCGACGGACTGAGACAGAAGAGAACATGAGAGGTTCAATGTTATGTGTGAATTATCAAGTTTTCTTTTTTTTTTATTGCGATCACGAAAACGGCAGTGAGTGGAAGATGAGGAAAGACACTTGAATATGTCTGATACCATCACGTGACTGAATTCATTTAAAAATACATGAACATTAAAAATAAAATTCTATTTCAAAGATTAAAACGAATAAGATGAGAGTTGAGCTGTGACAGTGGAAGTGTATTTTCCTCACCATGCAAAGCAGAAGGCTTTGTACTCGCCATGTGTCATCCCTGGCCCTTTCGGGAGGCGTTCAAGTCTCTCGAGTGCGGACGGACACTTATTGCCTGGTCCAAGTACGTCTTCAGGTGTCTGAGCGCGTGAGGGCGCACACTCCCTCAGAGCAGAGTCTGGCCTTTCGGAGAGCGGCAGCTCGTTGCCCGGCCAGCTCTCGGCCTTTTATACTGTAGTTCTTGCACCAGTGAAATTGTACCTTGAAATGTCCAGCGATGTAAATTCATAATCATCAATTTTGAGAAAGATCAGAGGGATTTTTCTTTTCTTCAATTTTCAACTAAAAACTGTTTTGGCGGAGCACACAATCTTAACTTGCCGACCGTTAAACGCTGCTCAAAATGGAAGGGCGTCCGACGGGCGTGACAATCTGGCTGGAGGGCGACCGGCGGTGACGAGAGACGCCCACCGCCGCAGACGAGGAAAAAGTTTGACAGGAAAGGTTTGTGGCCCACAAACGGTTCTGATGGAGAGTCCACAGGCGGTCGCGCAAATGCAATCCTTTATCCCAAGTTGACGCAATCCGGCTGTTGGCAGCCGAGGTTGCCTGTTAAATGCAAAACACCAGCTGCTGCAGCAGCGCGGGTGAAGTGAGCGTCTCGCGAGAAATTGAAAGCAATTGCCTGGCAGAAGTGTCTCTTTTAATGCTTGTGTGGGCGTGGACGTGCCCGTGTGTGTGTGTGTGTGTGTGTGTGTGTGCGAGGAAAGAAAACAAGGGCTCGGTCGATGCTGCACTGATTCCCGATAGGTCTGAGGAGACAGAGATGGACTCAGGCACTGTGAGCACATGACAAGGACGATCCATATAGCTGTAAAGATTGATGTCTGTAGAATTGATAAACCCAAGACGCACAGTAGAACTATTCAACTTCAATAATCGCTATCATTAACCGAAACACATGGCGCTAACAACCAGAGCCGGCGTGACTAGATTTGGCGTAATTCACAACCGTCATCTCCACAAAGCGTACAACAGGAAATGTTTCAGGATTATCAAATGAATTGTATTAAAAGATAGAAAGAAAACTCACCCTTTTAACCGGAGTCATCTCCTCCATTCGCACGCATTAAACTTCACATTTAACAAAAACAGTATCATTCTGTATTGAATTTTATTTTCTTTTTTTGCAAATTATGACCATTAGGTAAAGATAATTTCACATTTAGTTACAAATGGTGTAGAAATGTCACTTGTTTGCACACTTTTAGAAGAAACAGACAAATCAAGTCGGACAAAACAACAACAAAGAAGCCTGTTTGAGAAAAATAAGAAAATGCATAACACAGAGCAGATTCCTCAGACACACACACACACACACACACACACACACACACACACACACATGCGCTAGGTGGCTCTATGTGGACCAACACTGCTCTCTAGTGACAAAAATGCCTCATCACACTCTCTGTAATGAGGATTATTAACATTTTGTCAAACTGAACACTTGGGGGCAGTCATCCACTATTCTTAGACACACACACACACACACACACACACACATCTCTAACTGTGCGTGCATGAAGTCACATGAAGGTACCGTGGATGAGAGAGGGACACGAAGCAGCGTGACTGTGAGGCTCTACTGGAACAGCAGGAGTTTGAGCGCAGCTAAAGAGACGTTCGAAACAGCGACGCACTTCTCTGATCTCGCGAGCGCCTGTGGCGCCTCTGCTGGACACATTTTATAGAAGGAACACAGTCGAGCAATACTGTTGACACAACACTGCAGCTGTCCCGATTCACACCGGCACCCTTTTTCGTGGTTTTAAGATGATTTTTGGCCGAGGGGATGGAAGCCGGGTCAGCCGGCCCTGGTCTGAGGTCAGAGTTATGGTGAAGGCAGGATTGTGCCGGCGAGGATGCGTCTTAGCCGCAGGCTAACAGTTCCATGAGCCTGGGGCTAAGGCAGCTGTGTATCAAAGTAAAAGCGCAAAGAACAAACCCAGGACGCAAATACACCAACTAAACACTCAACGTTTTATGAAGCAGCAACAAGAAGGAAAAAAAAAAATGATACAGCTATAGTATAGTACAGAGAAAATCTTTTCCGAAAATGTAAGCTGTGTATGGTCTTAAACCATGTTTTAATATATACTCAATAAATATGTATTATTATGACATATTTTCAGGTTAAGATCCATTATTTTTTTAATTGTTCTTGAGTTTAGTAATTGTCAAAATGTCTGTCGCGTGTATTTTTGGTTCATTATGTCTACGTACAAATGTGATTGCATGAAATATTTTTACCAAATGTGTGCTTCCTGTACAGTATATACTCACAGCTGCTTTTAGGATGAAAGCCTCATCGCTCTCTTTATATTTCTTCTTATGGTCAACAAACCCCATCAACAGATCAAAACCCAATATTGTCCGAGACTAGAATATTTTTGAAATGGGGAAGTAAGTATGGCTCTGACGGGAGGAAAACGTGCATTTTGTTCGTGGACAATCCTCAGCGATGGATTTGGAACCTGAATCAAAATGAACTACAGACTCTGTGTTTTGTGTTTTTTTGGGCTCAGTGAGTAGAATTTGATTGATCTGGTCTGTATGTTGAAGGGGAATGAGCTTTAACGGGCTTCACTTCACAGGAAACGGTTGTCAGTGGGATTAATTGATCGTCGACATCTACCTTTTATCTTTGGAGGCCAAAAGAAATCTGCTTCATGTTCCACTGTCTTCACCTGCAAGTCTGTTTCATCAGTTAATTCCAGCGACGTTTTGAATCTGAACACCGCGGTTGAGATTCATCAATAGTGTGTCATTTTTCTATCATGATATTTCGGTTATGATGATTACTTTGAGATGCATCCTGGATCATCTCCCAGGTACATTTTTAAAAAAGCCACTGGACATATCGTCAGTACATCATGGACACAACAGGCTGCTGTTGAGATTAAATCTGCCGATGGAATAATCCCACCGCTAATCCATTGTGCCGCCCTCCAGCCGGTAGCCGAGGCGGTCGCCCGTGTAAAGAGCCCCTCTGGTGACCCTGACACCACCCAGACCACTGATGATACTGATAAGAGCGATGACACGATGGAATAACAATGACCTGGATGTCATGCCGTCTTCTTCTGTTAATGTTCATGAGTGCTGTAAAAATCCAGAATGGAATATGTTTCTGCACAACTCTCGAGAAATCAATATTCTGAACGTTCATTGTATTTGTCAAAATACAGCAACCCTGATTTTGAGTATATATTGTATATATGAAAAAGAACATGAACACGAGTGGAAAAATAAACTTGTATTTATCATTTAATCAATGCCATGATTCTTAATTATATTACAGGCTGCATAAAAAGACAGCGATTCGAAGTCCCCAACTCAAATTTCACATGATTTCTCATTTGTGTTACGCACATAGTTTTACGGATACAAAGAATAATTGACTTTACATCACGATGACAATACACCGAGTTATCTGTATAAGTGTCGTGACTGCATACATGGTATATACACTGATCAGCCAATAAATTAAAATAGGTAACTTAATGTTGTGACAGATCGTTTCATCCTCTGTACAGTTACATGAAAAAGATACATATATTTACAGCTGGACATTTAGAATAGTTTAGTTTTTTGCAGTCAGAGCCACACAGACGGAGCCTTTGTAGAAAGCTGGTTGACATCACACGTTTGTTAAATCACTGCTGCAAGATGATGTCACCCTCAACCGGGAGAGAGAAGCAAAAATCTGTAACATTTTTCATTCATCCTCAGACGAGTCATTTACAAAAGACAAATTTTGCATTGTATAAACATTTAAAGGAACATTCTGTTTGAATATGTCACTTTATTTTGGAAGATGTGTCCAAAATTTAAAGTTGAATACGGCCGTCTAACATAATTCTTAGATTCCAAGCTTTGCTTTCCCAGAACCTTAGGGCGTCTCCACCCCAGTATTTTAAGGTTGCTCTGAGTTCTATGAATATGAGCATGACGTTCTTTAGTGTTCATAACACAAAATCTGCTAAATTTAGCAGATTCAAATTCACCCCTTCATCTTGGCAAATCATTACCATAAAATAATTACATTCAGGACAACCTTCAAAAATTATTTCCTTTGCATTTTTTTTCACTCATGTGAATATTCCTCCTCTGACATTGTGATTATACACAGTGAAACCTTGTGTTTTCAATATATTTATGATATATATGAACAGTGCAATTGGGAATCTGACGGGATTGCAGATATTATTGAAAAAAATGTTTCCAGATGACAGGAATCATGACCTGCAAGTCAGGTACCAAAAGATGCTGCGTATGCATATTAGTATGATAAATATTAATATATGATCTCAAGAACATGTACCTGTCACAGACAATGAAACGCACCGTCTCCCATCAGTGTCATTTTGCTCAACGTCTGTACTGTACATGGCTCTGGCTGCATTCTAAGGTAACGTTGCCCTGTCATCAACAGGGGGCGACAAAAGCTAGCTCACAGAAATAATAAAGACTTGTCAAGACACAGTTACATTTTACATAGCCCTCCTGTCCCATGCCTGTCTCATATCAGGCCTACAGTACTGTTGTCAGGGTTGGTGAGGTTCCTTTTTCATTTCTTAGACTGTACACAGTTATGGAAAAGTGGCCAGAAGCGGCCCGTATGGGTCATATTTTGCAAAAATATTTCTGTAACTGTTCTGTTCTGGAAATCAGAAACGCTAACATCTCAGGTAATCCACAAAATTCATCAAACTTCTCATGACAAAGCATATTTCAAAGGCAGATGGTTGGAAACATGATAACACAATATTTGTGGAATAATCCGACCAGCTTTCTTTTTTTAAAGCACTTTTTACCCTTCATTCTTTTTGTCGTCGATAACAATGACCAAATGACATGACATGACATGCATCCTGTAACCCTCCATCCCTGACTAGTCCCACGATGTGGATTTGATTGACAACATGCAAATCGGTGATGCTTCGTTGAGCTGTAGTTTTCTCCGCGCAGCAGATGTTCGGTCCTCACAGACGTCCCTCTGTCCTCCGAGTCTTGAGTCCGGTGAAGGTCACAGCCGTCTGCAGTGACCCGCTCTCGGCTCGCTGCGTCGTAATTGGATTCATTTTTACCTTCGCCAAAAAGGTCTGACATTTTAAAGTCGGCCTTAAACTGTAAAGCAATCTGATTTACTGGCCAGCTCTTCAGACACAATGACGATGGGCAATTCTGCAAATGGTTACACACAGCTTTTTTGTCTTTTTTTTATCTCAATAATGTCCTTTACGTCAGCCGCTCACATTCCCTGCCATGAAAAGCTGCACTAGGCAATTTATGTATAGATACAGAAGATTCTAGCTGTGACAAAAAAGAAAAAGCATCATGTCCCCATGCATCAAGAGATTTTAATATGCTTGATGCTTGAGAATGATGATTTAAATTCAAGCGCGACACCCAAACTGCTTTCTGTCTAGATGAAGCAGGACTCAACAAGGTTCTGGTTCCCTTTGGTTTACCAGAGAACAAAAAAATATATAATCAGAATTTCCACATTGACAATGTTATGTGCAGTTTATAGGCAATAATTGTATGTTTTTATTTATATCTATGCATGTATCAAAGATTTATCTTAGCTAACTGCTGCTACATGTGCAAACAATGTGCAAAGTTGCCTAGTGCAGCTTTAACAAACCAAACAGTCAAAGGTGCACCACATGAACTGAGACTTCGGAACTGAATGTCAATCTTTCCAACCACAGTCTGTGCTCACTCAGTTCGTCCCCGTGGACGTCTGCGGCAGGTTTCACGCTTCGGCACCGTCAGACATTCAGGCCGGTCTACATTCCAACATCTTCTTGAAGGCTTTCCTGAAGCTGTCGTCCAGGAAGGCATAGAGGAACGGGTTGAGGCAGGAGTTGGCGTAGCTCAGGCTGGTTATGAAGTAGGAGATCCCGATCAGCAGCGGCGTGGTCCTCAGGTCCGTCGTCAGGGCCACGATGGTGCTGAGGTGGAATGGGGTCCAGCAGAACAAGCAGACGGCCAAGACTATGAACACCATGATGGTGACCTTCTTCTTGGCCTTGTCCAGCGCCTTAGCGTTGCTGTTGAGCCGCATGTTCCTCAGCTTATACAGCATCATGGTGTATAAGATACAGATGGTTGAGACCGGGATGGCGAAGCCCAGGATGAGCGTGTAGATCCGGCTCGCTTTGAACCACAAACTCTCCGGGCTGGGGAAGCTGAGCACGCAGCTCTTTCTCTCGTCGTTCGGGTTGACGTAGACGCCGGCGAAAACGGTGAAAGGCATGACGATCAGGATGACGAGGATCCAGACACACAGCGAGATGATTTTGGCTGCTCGGTATGTGCGGTAAGGCATCCGCTTGGACCTCACCGTGGCCAAGACCACCAGGTAGCGATCAATGCTCATGACTGTCAGAAAATAGATACTGGAGAAGATGTTGTAGTGGTCTATGCTGAGGATGACTTTGCACAAAACCTCGCCGAAAGGCCAGTAGTGCAACAAGTGTTCGGCTATGTTGATCGGCAGCACCAAAGTGAACAGGTCGTCCGCAATGGCCAAGTTCAGGATGAACATGTTGGTGACTGTTTTCATCTTCGGCGCTTTGAGGATCACGTAGATGACAGCCGTGTTGCCCGTCAGTCCCACTGCGCAGATCACAGAGTAGATGACCGGCAGAATGATGTAAAGGTCAGCGTAGAAGTAAAACTCCGCGGGCGGAGTGCAGTATAGGCCGGTGCGGTTTCCAGACGCGAGGGAGTAGAAGTCCACAGAGTCGTTGCAGACTGGCGGTGCACTGCCGGGGCTCGAAACATTCTCCATGTTTGAAGAGAAAATGAGAAGGGAAATTGGCAAACTAAGAATCTGTGTCCATTTTGAGACCAAGGCCACCGATTTGAGAGATATTGATTAGGTTCTCAGAGAAACATTTGGGTCTTTGTATTCCTTTTATGTCATTGCTGAGCCTTAAATGTCGTTTATGCACAGTTCAGCGACCAAAACTATGAAGTTGAAATTAAGTTATTGGATTCTCCTCCATCACGTCAAGGAAGAGGAGCTCGGCCTCTGACCACCAGCAGACGACAGAGCAGAGATCAATATTCAGAGCACAGTTTCACACCCCAGGTCCCGGGAGCACACTGTGATGAGGCGATAGCAGGTCTGGTGGCAAAATGTTTCACTGTGGCTTCAGTTTCCGGGGCAATAACAAAACCAAAAAAAAGACAGTACATTTAAGCATTATACACACTGTTCCCATCCACGCTCACTACGTCTACTTGCTGCACAGACAGTTACAGAGTGAAATTACACACGGAGTGTCTCAAAATCTCAGCCCAACAGAGTCCGTCCACGGCAACATATGAATGAGTTTATTGTCCTTGTTGTGAAAATGCTCCGGACGCATTTCTTCATGTTTCAGGGTTGATTTTTTCTTTTCTCC